>NW_026294595.1:11290695-11333195 GCF_007827085.1 Peromyscus californicus insignis
TGTTACCGAAGAAACTAACACACCAAGTGACACAGACTGACCACCACAATGGGAGCACTGATCGCAGCTCTAACTTCTTTTGGCCTGCTTCACATTCCCCAGTGCAACCGAAATCCAGACAGCCATTCGGAACAGGAAGCTGGCCAGTTTTCCTCCTCTGCTTCCTTCTGTGCTGGCCTCTCACTCACCTGCTTGTCCCCATGTGCCCTCCAGACGGAGGCACGACGGTTCCCTGCCTGTGGCCACACGGCTGTCTGAATAAGCCACAGGAACTTGACATGATTTGAGCCCCACACATCCCCAACCTCCCCATTTTCATTTTTTCCCCAACATTTTTATTGATTGGGAACTTTATGGTATGCACCCTAATCATACTCACTTCCTAGTCCTCCCAGGTCTGCAACCCCACCCTTGTGACCTCACCTCCAAAAAGAAGAAGATGAAGAAGAAGAAGAAGAAGAAGAAGAAGAAGAGGAGGAGGAGGAGGAGGAGGAGGAGGGGGGAGGAGGAGGAGGGAGGAGGAGGAGGAGGAGGAGGAGGAGGAGGAGGAGGAGGAGGAGGAGGAGATGGAGGGATCCAATTTGTATTTCCCATATGCTCTGAGTCCTTCTCCACCCCCTACAGAAACCATCAATTGTGGAGAGCTACACTTCAGCATCCTTATCCCAATCTTTAAGAGTTCTCTTTGATGATTTCTGTCTAGGCTGTTACTTTTTTAGGGGATAGGTGGGGTGGCAGTAGTTTTTCACAGAAGCTTTCTATGCCCCTTTTTCTGATCTGCTTCAGGTAGCAGCCCAGACCACAGACGTCCTCCTGGCCTTCAGTGGTAACAAAGGCCACAGACATCACCAGCCCTGGCTGCAGCAAGTCTATGGGCCCCAACAAAGCCCTTTGCAACAGCGCAGATCACAGACATCACTCCAGAGCATTCTGGGTACTAGGTTTGTTTTTTTTTTTTTCCACTCATCTACCAGCACTGACTTTTGTGAGAAAACTGGTTTGTTGGAGTTATTTGCATGTACTGGAAGAGGACCAGGAGAGGACCACGGAAGACATTTTCATGTTCCAGATGCCCTGTCGTATGTGCAGGAGTGCAAGCAGTGTGGGTTTATCTCCTGGTGCAGCCAGACTCAGCCCTTTGTGTTTAACAGGCCAGCCTTGGATGTGCCTTTCTTTTGAGTGTTTTATCGGGGGCCCCCAGAAGCAGACACTGTGACTTTGAATATTCTGTTTGAAGCTCCTTACACACCGTTTCTAAGTTCATGAAGGTAAATCCTTTGTGCCCACAAAGCCACAGGTCACAGTGATACCAATGTGATAAGTGTCCTGGTCATCAAAACCAACCTTCCTGCCTTCCTTCCTGCCTTCCTTCCTTCCTTCCTGCCTTCCTTCCTTCCTGCCTTCCTTCCTGCCTTCCTGCCTTCCTTCCTTCCTGCCTTCCTGCCTTCCTTCCTTCCTGCCTTCCTGCCTTCGTTCCCTCCCTCCCTCCCTCCCTCCCTCCCTCCCTCCCTCCCTCCCTCCCTCCCCCTCCTTCCTTCCTTCCTTCCTTCCTTCCTTCCTTCCCTTCCTTCCTTCCTTCTTCCCTGTCCCTCTCTTCCTTCTCTCCTCCCCTCTCTTCCTCCTTTCCTTTTTGGACCATCCCTCTTCTTCCCCCCTCCCTCTTTTCCCACCTCCGTACCTCCCCATCTCCCTTCTCCTCTCCCCTCCCTCCCTGCCCTCATCACCACCTTCAGGTGTCAGCACTGCATTCAGGCTTCTCCTTCTTGACAAGGGACCTCTCCAGCTTCCTCTGCTGTCCTTCTGTCAAGCCAATGGCACAGTCCTTAGTTCCAGCAGCCCCATTCCTCTCCTGCACTGATTGTGGGGAGCAGGTCACCCTAAACTCAACCCTTAAACTAACATTCAGCGCTGACCTTGCTCATAGATCTGCCATGGTGACTGGGGTCTGAGGAGACAGTATTTCCCTCTCATAGTGTGAACAAGGTGCTTTGAAGACCTGAGGAGGCCAGACAGCTGTGCTGGACTCTTCTGGGGTCACAGTCCCTATATACCCAGCTTCTGATGTCCCTATCGGCAGGGGCCACAGCCAGAACTGCTGGACACAACCTCGGTGTGTGGTACTCCATGTGGCTATTGCTTGGCTGCGCCAGCACAGCTGCTGGGCCCAGAGGGAGGTTGTCCTTGACGACAAGGTAGAAGGAAACATGGCCTTTTATGATCTGGTCTTACATCCCATTGTTCCTTGGTACCTTGTGGGCTGAGATGCCAGAGATAGCTCAGGATCTAGGAGAGGGGACACAGAACCCTCCACATGGTAGAGGAAGCATGAATGATGGGGGTACACAGAGAAGTCACATTGGAGAAGCCCATCTGTTGCAGTGGCCATATAGCTGTGAATACACATTAACTAAGCAATCGACTCCCTCCTTGCCCATCTTCCAGAGCTCAGAGCAGATAACATGAATTATTCTTAAGCACTTGGTCCATTTGCAAGGCTGAGTCACATCCTGTTCAATCTTCCTGGTTTTTTTGCTCATAATAACCACTATCATGATAGAAATTCACACGTACACAGTACCAGTGGCATGCTGGTCTTGGGAAAGTGCTTTGAAGATATTGGCTTACTTGGTCTGGTGACTTGACCTGGTATACCGGAAAAGGACAAAATGTGTGTGGAGACCTGAAGTTTGAAAATCCTGACTTGCTGGAAACTTCCCTCACCTGCCTGGAGATCCACTTTCTCACAGCTGTGGTGTAGCGCACTGTGCTGTTTTCTTCTCAGTATCCTGGGTGCCTGGTTCCCTGGGCTGATGACTGCAAGCTTCAGGGACTTTCTGGGGCAGGCCAAGGGGGTTTAGCTGAGAAGGGAGAAGAGCTGTCATGAAGCCAGGTCCATCTTGTGTGTGTGTATGTGTACATGCGCCTGTATTTGCATGTGTATGTGTCTACATGTGCCTGTGTTTGTGTGTGTACATGCTCCTGTATCTGTGTGTGTACATGCTCCTGTATTTGTGTGTGTGTACATTCTCTTGTATGTGTGTGTGTATACATGCTCCTGTATCTGTGTGTGTACATGCTCCTGTGTTTGTGTATGTACATGTTCCTGTGTTTGTGTATGTACATGTTCCTGTGTTTGTGTATGTGTGTACATGCTCCTGTGTTTGCGTATGTGTGTACATGTTCCTGTATTTGTGTGTGTGTACATGTTCCTGTATTTGTGTGTAGTGTACATTGCTCCTGTATTTTGTGTGTGTACATTGCTCCTGTATTTGTGTGTGTACATGCTCCTGAATTTGTGTGTGTACATGCTCCTGAATTTGTGTGTGTGTGTGTACATGCTCCTGTGTTTATGTGTACGTATGTGTGTGTGTGCACGTGTGTGTGGATGCCAGAGGTTGGTATTAGGTGCCTTCCTCACTGGCTGTCCACCTTATTTTTTGACACAGGGTCTCTCACTGAACCTGGAACTCACAGATACAGCTATATTGGCTAGACAGTGAACTCTGGGGATCTGCCTGTCTCCAAATCTACCCCCATCCCACCATGGATTACAGGCATGTATTTTACCACACTCAACTTTTCACATGGGCACTAGGGAACTGGACCCAGTTCCTCATGCTTGCATAGCAAACACTGACTGAGCCCTCCCCGTCCCTTGTAGCATCCTTGCCCCAGATTATCCCAAGGTAAGAATATGAAGCATGCAGAGCAAGCAAGGGTCAGTGGAGAAGCAAAGCCAGCTCCCCCTGGGACATTAGCTGAGGACATCTGCATGGCTCTCTCCAGCTCTGACATGTGCTGCAAATCAGAATGAGTGAGAAGGGAGGAGCTGGGAGAAGCCAGGAGTCATAGCTGGCTCCTTCTGAGTCCCCAGTAAGTCAAGATGCCCTCCAGCCTTGCATTGTGTATCATTTCTGACTGACTCAGTGTGTGCCCAGCAACTTGACTGCTCCTACATCTGGAACAGGTGCCAGCTGCTGCTTGTGGAACAAATGCCCAATCAGTAGATAAGTGCCTCCAATGATGTGCAGGCTTCCTTGGAAGCTGCAGGTGGTGACTGTTAAGGTTCAGGGGCTTGGGCATATTTTTTCCTTGTCATTCATTGTAGCCCTGAGACCAGGACTGAGAAAGAGTTCCGGCTGCTCTCTTCTGGATCACTGAAGTCTGCCTGGTCCTTCCTGCCCCTCCCTTAGCCTGACACTTCCCTCTTCCCGGGATGAAGTCTGCCTATCATGCTGACATATGCCTCATGTTCTCTTCAAAAGGCTCACTTCGTTCACCCGTGTCCAGTGGTCAGGCTGACCCCCTGTCTCAGACAGATAGAAGACCCATCTCTCTTTCAGAGATGGAGGCCTCTCAACTTTGACTTGAGAACTAGTCCTTGCTGGAAGAAGGGTGCCCCCGTGGGGTCCGGGCAAAGGTCCTCACAGTCGCTGTACCCTAAGGTGCTCTTGGTTTCTGGCCACAGGGATTTCTCATCCTTGCTAGGGAACCAGAAATAGGAGTGGGTGGTGATTGTGGGCAGCACAGGTGTGAGCAATGGCCATGATTACTTTTGTCCAACCCATCTGCTTCTGGAGAGGGTGAGGGGAATGAGGCTTTTGGTAGAACTGATTTTATTCCTGGAAATGAGACCATGAATGGTGTTAATACCCGCTCCCAGGAATCCGCCCAGATCCCCTAGCTGAGCCAGGCTCCGGTGCAGATGGCTAGCACTGCCCCCCCATCCCCCAAGCTGTCCTGGCCAAACTTGCTTGCAGATGAGAACCCCCAGGATTGCTTTCCCAAGTCATTGGTGTCCCTACCTAGGGAGCAGTGGCTGGCTAGCATTGTGTCCTGTGTGTTGAGAGAGAGAGAGAGAGAGAGAGAGAGAGAGAGAAGAGAGAGAGAGATGAGAGAGAGAGAAGAGAGATTGATTATCAGCTTGATGCTCTCAGCAGGGGTAGTTGCTCCCTCCCATTCCCTGCAGCAAGAGGTGGCATTCCTTAGTAGACCCCCCTTTTCTCTGGCTTGTGCCCAGTCAGTGTGCCCTGGGAACTCGCAGGCTCAGGGTCAGTAACTTTCATACCCCTTCCTTACCCTAAGCAACCCCCACCCCCACCTCAGCAGCCTGGATTCTCCAAATACCAGATGAAAAAAGTCCTGTAATTATCCATCCAGGCAAATTTAGGAGGTGTGAAGAGAGGGGGCGAAATGAAAACATTCTACACTCAGTCAAGTTGCTGTTGACATTGATTTCTCAGCGCCTGCCGTGAGAGTCGGGCTGCGAGAATGTAGGACGTATGTGAAGCAGAGAAAAAGAAAGGGCAGCTCGGCCGCTCAAGCTGGCGAGTGGGCAGCTGCGTTCACAAGCATCCTCCCTTAGAAATGTGGGTACACAGCAGGTGTCTGTGTCTCCCTGCCGCATGTGAGCCCTTCTGCTATACGTGCCATCCGAGTAGCCCTACATGGACGTAGGATGCCAGGATCAGGGAGGAATCACTTCCTGTGAGCTGCCTGTGATGCCCCAGGTCCAGCTGACTTCCACTTGCCTTCCAGGTTTGCTCACCCTGTTGCCTCTGCTCCTTTGACTTTGGTTACAGGCCCAGTCAGCTCAGTCCTCAGCACAGAACTCCAGGTATCCATCAGCCCAGGGGACAGAGGATGTGAAAAGGATTGAGAGCGAAGTGCTGGTGTTAGGGCCAGAGACTGTATCATGCCATAGCAGACATGACCCATTGTCTTAGTTAGGGGTTCTCTTATAAAGGAATAACTCTTATAAAGGAAAACATTGAGTTGGGGTGGCTTATAGTTCAGAGGCTTAGTCTATTATCATCATAGCAGGACATGGTGACATGTAGGCAGACACGGTGATGGAGAAGGAGCTGAGAGTCCTATATCTTGACCCGTAGGCAACCAGAAGTGAACTGAACTAAGAAAAGCTTGAGCATAGGAGACCTTAAAGCCCACACTTCCTTCATCAAGACCACACCTACTTCAATAAGGCCACACCTCCTAATAGTGCCACTCCCTGTGAGCTTATGGGGGGCCAATTACATTCAAACTCCCACACCCCATCCCTATGGTGATATTTTATTTGTATTAAAATGTTATTTGTATGTTAATAAATAAAGTTGCCCCGGGGGTCAGAGCTATTAGCAAGCCATAGGAAAGCAGGGCAGTGGTAGCGTACGCTTGTAATTCCAGCACTTGGTAGGCAGAGCTGGGTAAGTCTCTCTGTGTGTTCAGGGATACAGCCATTATTGAATACACATGCCTTTAATCTTAATACCAATCATGGAAAACCTGGAGGCCTATACAGACAGGCTGTGAGGAGGCGGTCATGTGGTTGGGTTTACAACCAATGAGAAGGCAGGACAGGAACTCTATATAAAGACTTTAACACAGGGGTAGCTCTGGTTCGGAGAGGTAGGACCACCGCAGGAGGAAGGGTAAGGTTTTAGCTCTTAGCTCTGACCTCTTGGCTTTCTTCTTTGCATTGGTTCTGTGTTTCTTATTTAATAAGAAGGTTGGATACATCTACACATCCCTCTGAGTAGATGTCTACCAGGCAGCAGCCTGCCAGATAGGGAGTACTTGGGAGTTCATTTCACTTCCAGCCAAGCTTCTACAGCTGAATTAGCCTTCCAGATATACCCTGTGTGGGACCCACTCCATCAGTGGGCTGGTTTTCCCTTTCCATAGAACTAGCAGGTAACAATATAATCAGAATGTGAGAAACCCATCTCTCCTAACTTGTTTTGAATCTGTCCATTTTCCACAGGTTTTTCTGGAGGGCACACAACTTCAAAAAATTATTTATTATTTGTTTGTGATGTGTGTATATGGGAGGCATGCACATGGAGGTCAGTGGACAACTTTGTGGAGTTAGTTCTCATCTACACGTGGATTCTGGAGATGGGACTCGGATTTCCAGTACCCTTACCTGCTGTGCATACACACAGCACAGAGTTCCAAGAGCAAACGAAAGAGTTTATAGTGCACAGTCTCCCACCTCCTCCAGCCTCTCATGTCACTCTCTACCACCACTGCTACAATTCTGAAAACTGGAAGAGATCATGGATGGATGGATAAATGGATGAATGGATAAATGGATGAATGAATGGGCAGGTAGATGGGTGGGTTGATAGATGGGTGAATTTATAAATAGATAGGTAGGTGGATTAATGGGTGGATGAATAGATGGGTAGATTAGTAGATGGGTGGGTGAATGCATAGGTGAATAAATGGCTAGATGGATGGATTGATTGATGGGTAAACGCATGTATGGGTAAATGAGTAGGTAAATGAATGAATAGATGAGTGGATTCATTGAAGAACAGATAGATGAATGGATTGATTGATGGATGAATGCATGTATGGTTAGATGAATAGGTAAATGAATGAATAGATGAATGGATTCATTGAAGAACAGATGGATGGATGGATGAATGAATAAATGGATAGGTATGGATGGATGTGTGAATCCATACACAGATGAATAGATGATATGCTGACTAATTTTATGTCAACTTGACACAAGCTAGACTCATTTTGGAAGAAAGAACCTCAACCGAGAAAATGCCCCCACCAGACTGGCTTGTGGGCAAGCCTGTGGGGCATTTCTTGATTGATGGTCGATGTGTGATGCCTAGCTGGATTAGTGGTCCTGGGTGCTATAAGAAAGCGGGCTGAGCAAGCCAGGAGCAGCAAGCTAGTAAGGAGTACTCCCCATGGCTTCTGCTTCAGTTCCTGCCTCTAGATTACTGCTTTGAGTTCTTGCCCTGACTTCCCTCATCAATGGAGTGTAACCTGAGAGTTGTTAAGCTGAAATAAAGCCTTTTCTCCCCAAGTTGTTCTTGGTCATGGTGTTTATCACAGCACTAGAACCCTAAGATGGATAATACTGATAGGTATGTATCTATACACAGACACATATACAACACATGTGAATATGTACATGTTCACTCATATGTATGCACTTATATTTGAGAAAATACGCACATTGCATATGTACATATGCACACCTTCACACATGCTCATATGTATATGCATACACACATACAAACACATACCATGCACGCTCGATTTGCAGACACAAGCATGACACACATCACACACTCTGCCTGCCCCCCCCATTTCTGTTTGCTTTGCTGTTGTTTCTGACGGACTTTCCTCACTCTTCAACCACTCCTTCCAAAGCACACGCTAGCTGATTCGTTACTGAGGACCCGAGAAGCTGTTTCTAGTATCTTACAAAGGGAAGCGCTGCCGTGCACAGCCCAGGCTCATGTGAGGGATGGAAAATGCCTGACCTCGAGTTACAAGCATCTTTATCCTGGTAGGTATTCCTGAACCAGCTTCCAAAGGGTCAAGTCTGCATTTCCTCAACAGTTTCAGCAGCTGTTTTAACCACTATAAAGTATTTTAAATGGATACTTCTAACGAAATCAGTGGGCTTTCCCTCTGGCATTTAAAAGCCATTTTCTTCTCTCTCAATTCTTTGTCCAGATACTTTGGCTACTTTTTTTCTGTGTATCCACCCACTCACCCACCCACCCAGGAATTGGCCAAGGTAGCTGGGTGTGTGTATAGCATACTGATCTTACTGGGGACACTGAATAGGGAAGTGCAAAACTCCCACCCCAGGCAGAGTAAGGAGTTTGACTACAGCTAACTTCCTCACCTGGAGGTCAGCTCCAACCCTAAACACTCCCTTGAGTTGCCCTCACCCAGGGTATTCCTAATCCAGGTAGATGTTGAGCACACACTCATAAAGATTCAGGCTGCTGACTCTAATGGGTGACACATAGCTAGTGCACAGGTTGGGTTAGCAGCCTTGGCAAACTTCTGTCCCTCAGAGATGCTCAGAAGAGGGGTAAAATGGGGTCCAGGCTCCGAGGCTGCCTGCTCTGCATTCCCTGTTCATGGGATGGGTTTCTGCCCAGAATCTCTTGTTCAAAATGTGGAAAAACATACGAGCAAAAAGCTCTGTTAGCCCCCCACCTCCGTCTTAGTTTGTTCTGCAGGGCACTCCCTGCTTCTTGCCCCCCTCTGTACCATGATCCAGTGGCTCACTTACCCCACATCTGAGTGGGACATGCCTGGGGAAAAGCTGAGCTATTCCCTCAACTCCTCCCAGGAGCCAGACCAACCAAACCTGTGTGCTCCCACCAGGGATGATGGAAGTGATGGGCAGCCAAGCTGTGGGCTAGGTGGAGCCCAAGAGTGATGCAGTACCGGAGCCTCAGCTTGTGGTGATGCCCCCAGTGACAGGCAATAGGTGCTGAATGGTGTTCACACCCAGAACCACTACACGGTCTGGAGTGGAGTTACCAAGAGGCACCAACCACTCTTGGTCATCAGCTAGCCTCTGCCTGCAGCCCTCCTGCTCCTCCTAGCTGCCCTGGTAGGCTGCTTCCTCTTCCTGCTGGCCCCTACTCCTAGTAAAGCGCTCACTCCACAGACCACTGGACTGCCAGGGAGAAGCAAGCCCAGTTCTCCCTTCTTTGAATCAGCAATGAAAACCCCCAGCTGCTGGTTCTCCGTCCTTCCAGATCCCACTCTTCTGTGTTCATTTATCCTAAAGCAAATCCAAAGAGCCCTCTGACGCGCTGCTACCACACTGTAGCCCTAACCTGTCTCAGCAGGCTCGCGCTGCCCTAGCTCACGTGAACCTACGGATGCCAGTGGAGCTGGAAGAGTCCTGTTGGCCTCACAGTAGTCTGGCTAGGTAGCTTTGGAATACCACGTAGCCCTACTGTGTAATATCTTACCCAGCTTACCCATGCGCAGAGACAAGGCTGTTTTAGTGTCTTTGAGTGTCTTGTTGCTGTGTTGTGTGTCTGTGGGTATTATTCTCGAAATGTGTGTGAGGGCTGCAAACATACATAGTGGGACAAAGGGATTCTATATAAAGATGATAACATTAAAATGAGAGAGAGACTCAAGCCCAGAATGAAATAAATTAAAATCCAATAGTCTTCTGTTTGCTTTGGTGCTAACGCTGAGGTATGATGTATTTTCTCATAAAGTCAGTCTCTCTCTCTCTCTCTCTCTCTCTCTCTCTCTCTCTCTCTCTCTCTCTCTCTGTCCTTCCACACTGAGAAAAGGACTAGGGTGGGTGGGATCAGGGTCAGTGGATACCCTTAGCAGACAAGATCATGGTCCCCACTGATTCCTTTCTCAGCAGAGGACGCAGGGTTCTTTGGAGACACGACCCCCCCTGATTTGGAGTCGAATGACAGGCCGACCACTGGAGTGTCCTGCCGAGCTTCTGTACGGCCCTGTCTCCTTACACAGTGTGTGGCTCACCCAAGTCACACGAAAGAAAAGAAGAAAAGCAGCCTTGGATGTAATGTTGGCTGCCCCCAGGTTTCTCCCAAGCAGTGCTCTGTGGGCCACCTTCAGGGTCCTGTCTGAGAAGGGCACAAAGCCTTTGGCTTCAGAGGGTACCCTGGAGACAGCTGCTGACACCAGGTGCTGTGGTAGTCTCTGAGGTTCAGGAGGTGGTCATGGGACTGTGGGCTGGAGGCCAGAGTCACCGGGTTCAGCCATAGCCCCTCTCCTATCTAGTCTCAGGGGATGAGGACTTACATGTGGGTTAGGAAGAGACCTACACACTGTCTCTGTGGCCGTAGGATGCAGCTGGATCTTTTGGGAAGGAATTTGTATAAATAATTAATGTTGATTTCTTCTGTTTTATATAACAAAAATATTTTTTTGGTTTGTCCTCTCTCCCTGACTTTGTTGGTACATGCCACAGAATTCTAAATGCGTGCCTGCTCGCATTCCCCTTTTGGTGTTTTATCAGATTTATTGTGAAACTCTTCACTGTAAGTGAACGACAAACCTCTACTTTTCTGTTTCTCTTCTTCTTCTTCTTCTTCTTCTTCTTCTTCTTCTTCTTCTTCTTCTTCTTCTTCTTCTTCTTCTTCTTCTTCTCATCTTCCTCTTCCTCCTCCTCCTCCTCCTCCTTCTCCTCCTCCTCCTCCTCCTTCTGTTATTTCATTTTGCTTGTGGTACTAAGGACAGAGCCCGGAGCCTTGCCAATGCTAGGCAAGTACTGTAGTCCTGATCTATATTCCCCAGCCCCGAGTTTTCTGAGGCAGTCCCTCCTGCCTTTACCACCCAAGTATCTACTACCTGGGATTATGGGTGTGACTGTCTTTTCCTCTTTGAAAGAAATCTAAGACACCAGGTCCTTCTTGCTTTGTGTCCCACACCAAGCAGGTGCCAGGTAAAATGTGGCGAAGAGGCAGGATAGGTGTGGATGGTAAGAAAGTGCCCTGCAGAAGTCCGGGAAGATCTGAGTGTGATGTGCACTCCTACCTTGTTTTGATTGGACTTTCAATGGAAAGTTGATGGGAGGAAGAAAAGTGATTCCGTGGGTGGCCACAGTTATCCTTTCCCAGGAGGAGGGGCAGGTGGTCCAGGGCTAAGGACTCAGAATCTCGGGAGAGGATGACAGGCCCCTGGGGGAAAATGTTTTAAAAAAGACAGAGGTCACTAGCTGAAGAGGTAGGTGACTGAGCCCTGACACACAGTCATGCTCAGGATAGAGACCATTTCTGTCCTGTGATGAGGATCCTGTCCAGCTTCTTTCTGCTCATCCTGTGCCCACATCACATGGGCTGCTTCTGATGCAGGGCCAGCTAATTTGCCCCCAGGTTCTGCCCTCAGAAATGTGGTAAAGATATTATCCCCTCAAAGGCCAGGTGAGAAAGGACCAAGTGGCAGGGACATTTGGGGGATGGTATCCACAGACTCTGAAAGAGATGTGGGTAAACGGAGGGAAGTGTGGGCTTGTGATCCAAAGGGCCCCGCAAGATTGACTTTGGATAGACTGAAAGCTGAATGTTAAGGGAGTAGTAAGAATTTTTAATTTTTTCCACGTACGTGTGTGTGTGTGTGTGTGTGTGTGTGTGTGTGTGTGTGTGTGTGTGTGTGTGTATGAATGAATGAGCAGATGTCTGCATTCATCACTGTGTGTGTATCTGTGCATTCATGAGCACATGACTGTGCACATCTGTAGGAAAGGATGCAGGATATTCTAATCTTCTTCCCACCCTGAAGTCTTTGTCTCTGGATGGAGCTGGCAGTGAAGCATTTGTCTCCATGCTGGAACCAACTTTGGACTCTTCTGGTCTGTCTTGGGCCATTGTTTCCTGAGGAGGTCAGTTGGACAAGCTCTGTAGTGATGTGGAATACACACACTGAGTGCAGAGGAGGTTCCCTGGAACCCCTTCCCCAGAAACTCATGCAGAGTGTGTGCAAGCTGAGCACTGTGCTTTCTGGAAGTCATTCACACACACACACACACACACACACACACACACACACACACACACACACACACACACCCATCCCATATGGAGATGGAAAAGGAGTGTGTATATAGCTTTGGGTAGAGCCTTCTGTAGGGACAGGCAACAGCCCACCTTCTACCTGCTTCGAGCCTTGAAAATAAACTTGTCTGAGCAGAGACGGAGGAAGCACAATGCTGATTAATTCTAGGCAGCCTGTGTGACTGGTTAAAGCCAAGCCAGGGAAGGCACATGCAAATCAAGATGGGCTGATGCGTGCTCCGTGAGAGCTGCCTTCCACACTCCTTCCTGTCAGTCTCTTCTCTGTCCTTTATGCTGAGGAGTCAGTCAGGCCTCTGGGGAGCATCGAGGTCCACCTGCTTCTGCCCCTGGCCTCTGGCTTTGGCATCCCTGTTACAACCTTGCCTGGTTGCTCAGAATCAGGGGGGAATGTGCTAGCCTTTCCTGCCAGGATGGAGCCTCTGCTCTCTCTGCACCTCTTTCCCGGGGCTCTGTTCCCAGGAACTAGACTCCCAGATCCCAGTCACTTTCTATCCCATCCCTTGGACCTGAGCATAATCCATGGGTGACTGCTAGAACACTCTAAGATAGCCTCTAGACAATCCTGCACACACAGTATTCACTAATTTATTCATTCCCAGATACACTTACCTGATAACACACAACTGAGACATGAAATGTCCCTTTTGGCCAAAAGCCGAATCTTGGCGAGCTTGAGAGAACTGGCCTAGGGGCGCACCAGACACTCTCTAGCAATGTGACACACACCCATTCCTTCATCCTTGCATGCGACCAGCTGCAAAATGAGAAGGTATTATTTTCTTATTTTAGGAAGAAAAGACGAAGAGAGATGCTGGCATAGGCATTAGGTAGGCTTGCTCTTGCCAATCCAAAGCAGAGAGCAAATGCCGCAAAGAGGCAGAAAACTGGAGTCCCACGCACACTGGTGGGATGTAAAATGGCACAGCCACTGTGGAAAGCCTCAAAATTTGAATAGAGAGTGGAGCTATGTTCTAGCAGTTGCCTGTTTGGGCACGTGCCCAAAAGAATCGAAAGTGAGGCCAGGAAGAGATTTGCACACCCATGGCCACAGCATTATTCGTAATAGCTAAGCCATGGAAACAACACTTATGTTGGTTGTCCAGTGGTGGGAAAAATAAAATGCAGTCTTCTACATGGCAGGAAATTTCTCAGCCTTAAGAGGGAAGGACATTTGGATGCAAGCTGGATCTTGGATGAAACTGGCAGACATTATACAGATGAAATAGTTGCCACAGCATAGGCATTGTGTAACTACACTTATAGGAGGCACCTGATGCAGAGAAAGGGGATCAGAGGCTGGGGAGTCAGTGTTTCATGGGGAAAGAGCTTTAGGAAGCTGAGAAGCCTGGAGGTGGAGGGCAAGGACAGCTGTACCACTGTGAATGTACTTAACACTACAGGATCGTGCATTCAGACATGTTAGGGTGGGAAACTGGATGTTAGAAATTGCTAACATAGCGCCCTAAGGGGAAGCTGCCTGGGAAGAGGTGGTCTTTGGGATCCTGACTATTTCCAGAAGAAAACAAGGAAAGAAATCTTTGAGGTGCCTGTGAGTGTGGGTGAACCCAGGTGCTCACAGGAGTAGCTGCCCCGTGCAGGGCCGGAAGAGTCCAGTTGGATGATATTGGGGACTATCTGCCTCTAGACCTCTGTCCTCTCTATGTAAAATGAGGATGGATCCCAACCACATGCCAGCGAGGGAGTGCTAGCATGAGAAAGGAGGCTATACAGACCAGCAGGTGTGGAGAGAACTGGGGTCTGTAGGGAAAACACCTTTGCATTGTTCTCCAAAACCACGTGGAAAAGAAAATTCCTGCTTATTGTCACCAAGTAAAGATGTTGATGTGTTAGTCACTCAGTTCTCCAGGGGGCTGTCCTTTCTGATGCTCAGGTGCTATCCCAGTTGGTGGCATGGGTTGCTCTTACCCACCTTGTCAATTCATTCAGCATCCTCTTGTCCAAACCATGGCTTATGCCACACTTGGTACTTTGGGGCTCACAGACTTGGTAGACTTAGTAGGAAGGTTGAGGTGGGACAGTGGGTGGGTCAGCTTGAGCACTATTCACGAGGCCAAGCCTGGCACAGTGCTTCCCCAGGCTGGTAGGAAGGGGCATCTGGTTCCCATCACTCCCTCCCAGCACAGGCCCAGTGATCCTGGGACCTCTGTTCTCAGCAGAAGAGTTGTCACTTTACTTGCTGATTCCTGCTCAACATAGCACGAGGCCCCTGTAGGAGGGACAAGCTCTTCTCCCAGTCACCTGCAGACCCAGCTGCCAATCTGCAATGGTGTACAGACAAGGCTGTTTATTCCCCGTCTCCACCGCTGAGTTGTTAAATTGTTCCTGCTCTGGCCTCGGCAAGCCCCTTCAGCTAGCGCCGGAGCCCTGCGGCCTGCCCCCGGCACTGAGAGGGTTTGTTTTGTTTGGTTTGGCTTTTGAGCATTTCGTGGCTTTATGTTGTTAAGCTACAAGATCCAGCCCCAAGTGCATTTGTAGTTCGCAGTTATGGCTACTTCTCAGCCTTTCGTCCACAGTGAGGAGATATGTGAATGCTAACCCATGTCTACAAATGCCCAGGGACACTTCCCCATGTGGCCTCTGGGCCAGTGTTCAGGTGCTGCCTGCGCACACTCCTGTCTCCAAGACTGCTGCACCTCTGTGGTTGTACACAGGTTCCAAGCTCAGGGAACCCGTATGAAACCCGCCAGTGCCTCAGCTATAGGGGAATCCAGCTCCTTCTTTTCATGCTCCCCAGAGAAACAGATAGTAGGGTGTGTGTGTGTGTGTGTGTGTGTGTGTGTGTGTGTGTGTGTGTGTGCAGTGTATACAGAAGTTTCCCAGTTAAAATGATTCAACTTACAATGTTCAACTTTACTGATGATGCAGAAACCATACACATTAGTGGAGGCCACCCTTTGAATTCTGACTCTGTCTTTTTCATGTCTGTTGACATGTGGGATGCTGACAGTGGCAGTGAGCACAGCTTGCCATCAGCCCCATGGCCTTGAGGGAAGCATCTCCAACTTCTCAGCACACTGAGCAGCTGAGCAAGGATTCTGGGTAAGGACATCGACTACATTTTTGATTGGCATCATCATTCGACACCTACTAGGTGTCAAGGAAAACCCCTGGAAATGCTGTCCGCAAGCTGGAAAACCAATGCCACCCGGTATATAAGTGCAGCCTACAGACTAGGGTGAGTGACAGGCTCTGATCTCAGAGCCAAAATCTGTAATGCAGCGTTGCATGTGGCTGGAAGCCAAAGATGGTGCCGGCTCAAGAGAGACCTGCTCTCCTTGGCGCCTTTTTTCATCTCTGGGCCCTTGGTGGGTCAGAAGAGACTTAGCCCTGTTGGGGAGGATGACTGGCTTTCCTCAGTCACTGAAACACCTCCCAGACATGCCCAGACGTCCTGTCATCCCCTCTGTTGACTGACCAATGAAGTTGGTCAGTGCAAGCAGCTTCAATCC
Source organism: Peromyscus californicus insignis (assembly GCF_007827085.1). Classification (NCBI taxonomy): domain Eukaryota; kingdom Metazoa; phylum Chordata; class Mammalia; order Rodentia; family Cricetidae; genus Peromyscus; species Peromyscus californicus. The sequence continues at coordinate 11,306,513 of NW_026294595.1, forward strand.
ATGTCTCCTCTGGGTCATCCCTCAACGGTCATTTGAAGATAAGCTACAGGTGCCGGCGTGCCCTCTCCACCACCAAGAAGCTTTCCTGAGCATTTTGGGACCCCCTTCCTGGGTGTGTTACCCAAGAAGGGGGCCACATCTTTGGTACTGTATTGGTATCATGTGAATGAAAGAGAGTCCAGGGCCCTCCAGTTATCAGGAATCCTGGAGAAGAGTGTTCCTTACCATCATTTAAATGAAAAGGCAAATCTGGTGACTGGGAAGTGAGGCTGGCCTGCAGCATGGATAGTTTGCCATGAGGCATGCATTTGCATTTCAAGAAGGTGGCCACCAGCCTGCCCTCTCTTAAGTGAGGGGTGTGGCAGGCAGATGGCAGTGGAACTAGCCAGGAGAGCCCTGAGTGGACATGGTAGTGAGGCTCAGTAGTGATGACTGGCAGAGTAGCTGGGAAGTCAGCTGCAGCAGGAGGGAGGGAGATGACTGGGCTCTCTGGGCCAAAGAGGCCATCCCACAGGTCCCAGGTGGGACAGCGCAAGACCTGGTCCTCAGAGGATATCAGGGATGTCTAGACACAGCTCACCTGGTTAGGGAAGTAGTATACACCCATGAGAAGATAGCAGACAGGCATGACATAACGGAGTAAGAGGGGCTGAGGAGGTGGCTCAGTGGGTAAGAGCATTCACTGCTCAAGCATGAGGACCTGACTTTGGATCCCCAGCATCAATGTCAAAAGCCACAGTGCTTGTGCATGCCTGTGATCCCAGGGCTGTGGGGAATGGGAGCAGGGTATCACCGGGCTTTGCTGCCAGCCTAGCTCCAGGTTCAGTGAGAGGATGCCTCATGAGACTAAGGCAGAGAGTGATGAAGCAGAACCCACCTCTACCAACACACACACACACACACACAAACACACACACAGGCATACACACATGCACACACACAGGCACATGCACACACACAGTCCTACACACATGCACACACACAGGCATACACACATGCACATGTACACATACACACACAGGCACATGCACACACACACATAGGCGTACACAGGCCTACACACACACACACACACACACATGCACACGCACAGGCCTACACACATGCACACACACAGGCATACACACATGCACACACACACGCACATGCACACACAGGCATACACACACACACAGGCATACACACATGCACATGCACACACACACATAGGCACACGCACACACACACACACACATAGGCATACACACATGCACATGCATGCACACACACAGGCATACACACACACAGGCACACTCACACACACACACACACACACACACACACAAACAGTGATCTCACAGAACGACTCATGGCATCTGTCAGGCATAGAGGGTGCACACTGTGCTTGCTGGGCAGCCATCCCATTGGGCCAACATGCCTATCTCTTTTGATCCTCCCAGGAACTGAATGTGGGTTCCTTGACCTTCTGAACCTCACTTTGCAGCAGAGATTCAGACAGAGGTGAGCTGGCCTGCCCTGATTGCATCAGTCAGCTGGGCAGGGGGATGGAGACAGGCTCACAGCCTGGGCCTGTGGGCCACGTGCCTTTCTCTGCTGCCTCTGGGTCTCTGCTCAGTGACAGGCCTCCTCTCCGCAGGACCGGTTCCACAAACAGAGGGATCATTGCCCATCACTTAAGGAAGCTGTTTGATTCTGACGTCACAGCCTGTCATCCCATATCGAGCCTGGCTGGACACTTGGATGACAGTACAGGCAATTGGCCATTAGCATAGGCAGGTACACTTAGCTGACCTCTGAGCCTCAGCAAGGCAGAGTGAACTGGTGGGAAGCTGGGCATCTGCTGCTCTGACTCTGGATTGCTCTGCTTCCAGTTTCCCTGAATCTGAAAGTGGAGAGCTATTTTCTGAGATGCTTTTAGCTCTGACCAGGAGCCCACCCCAACAGAACTGGGGTTTCCAGCCACTGACGCACTATGGCTGATGCTCTCACCTCATCCCGTGAACTGTACCCTCTTCCTGCAGCACTCTGGAGTCACAGGAAGAAGAGGAGGACCCGCCAGGGGAGGGGAGGAGGCCTAGGGAGGCCAAAGGAGGCTGGATGTGGGTCCCATGAATGGCAGAAATTGGATCTGCATCCCTGATTAGATGGAGATTTGGGTGACCCCAAAACCAGGGTCAGGCACTGGGCTAGCTGGCTTCGATGGTAAAGTACTTCCCTTGCATACACAAAGGCCTCAGTTTAATCCCAAGAAATCATGAAAAAGAGGGGGGGATGCTCCCTTGTAATCCTAAGACTGGGAAGGCAGAGACAGGAGGATGCCTGGGATTTGCTGGGTAGCCTGACTAGCTTAATTGGTAAGTTCCATGACAATGAGAGACCCTGTCTCAAAAAGACAAGGTGGACAGTGTCTAAGGAATGCCATTGCAGAGGCTGTCCTCTGGCCTCCACGTGCACTCACAGGGTCATAACCTCTCTGCCTCCGGTTTGTGTCCCTCTTCCTGGCTGTATGAGCTCAAACGCTGCCTGTCTGGGACTAAATGAGATGAACGATGCAAGAGGGCTGCTGGAAGCCATAAAGCACCACACAAAAGCGAGTTAATGCTACCGTTGCTATAATTATTGTTATTCTGACTGCACAAAGATGACGGATGGCTGGCCGTGAGAGTCCAGCCCGCCAAGAAAATCTCTATATTTCAGCGAGAAAAGGCTTTGAAATCTGAAGAGAAAAGAGGCTTATTGCCCAAGGCATTGGGTTATCATTGTGAGCGAGTGAACTGGGACAAGGCATGACCCACAGGAGGCGTCGTGTGCATCCCTCTATCTCCTTCTGCTTCCAGAATTCAGGGCTTAAGAGATGAACGCACAGAAGCTGACTGAAAAGAGGCTTTTGCAAGTTCTGGCCCAGCAAGCAACCGTAAGTCACCATTCCCCAAGCAGACCCAGCTTAGGAGGGGGATGGGAATTAGACAGACTTCAGAGCCCTGCCAAGCCCAGGACCTGTAACTGCTCGTCAGTGTTTCAGCTGAGGCCAGATTGAAGGTCTGACTGTCTTGTCCCTGTGGCTGATGGTGCCTTGAGCCAAGGTCAAAAGGGCCTGCAGGACTGGAACAACAGCCTGGCCATCGTGCATTCTGAGCTAGAGTTCATCTGGGATCATAGGCAGTCAAAGGGAGCTGTGGCTCTGCTCTCCTGGCTGCACCTACAGCCCAAGCATACTGGCTGGCATGTAGTAGCTGCTCAGTTAACACACACTGAGAGAAAGATGCAAAGTGTCACTTGAGAAGCAGGCAGTGGAGGCCTTAAGAAGACACCTGCAGCCATAAGAAAATCCTTTGTCCCACGGTAACTAATAATAAATGTCACCTCCCCCTTCAAGGATTCAAAGGTGGAGAGCCTGTGATTTGTGAATATTCAATCACTCACAGCTCTCATCCTGAAAGGCATGGGCCTGGCTCTGCCTGTCCCTTTACCTGTGTTCACAGGCAGTTGCTGATCTGATCAGCCACCAAGGGGTGTGGGAAGCATCAATGGAACCCATGGTAAAATGATAAGTCGAGTCACACTGGCCCTGGGCAGATGCAAGGGCAGACAGACAGACACCTGCCCAGCCTCTGTGATCCTCCAGGAATTCACACAGCCCCTCTGCTCCTCGGTATTCATTAAAGTCATCCAGCCCGTGGACTATTGGAAAACAGGACACTCAGACACAGAGCATGGGGTGGGAGCATTCTTGGCGTGTGCTCAGTCAGAGCCGGTCAGGGGACAGCTCCCTCACACCTACTGATACCAGGCTATTTTAGGCTTGTTTCCAGAGCTAGCCTCCTAACTTAGGAGCAGTGACCACATCTTCTTTATGCCTCAGGTATCATCAGAAGGCAGGCTCAGCTGAGGTTTCTGTTTCGAAGGGAGGCGTGGGGCCTGCATGGGACATGGCAGAACCAGCAGGAGCCCGAGACCCAATGAACCAAGCAGAGTGCACAGGGACTGTTGGGTCCCGGCAGAATTGGCCATGCAGTTTCCCCAGCCTCCTGGGAGGTTTACCGTGGGACTGCCAACCAAACTGTCCAGATAGGGACTTCACATAGCACAGGTGTCTGTTTGGACAACACTGGAAGGCTGGAGGAAGATGGGCAGATCTGCACTCTTCCCAGGGCTCATGCCCTCTCTCAGTTCTGTGGCCTCACATGGTTCACACTGTGGCTGTGCCACTCTGGTTATAGGTGCTAACTTATTGTCATGTGACCCCCTCTTCTCACTGTGCCGAGCCTTGCTCAGTCTTCCTTTCATAGGTCTTGTAATGGCATTGGCCCTGCCCGGTGATCCAGGGTCAAGTCCATGAACATATGGAGCTCACGTATGTTGAGACCCTTCCTTCGTAGATGGCTTCCTCCACATCTCCAGTGTCATTGTTCTCCTGACCACAGTCTGAGGAGCAGCTATAGTGAGGGGGCTATTGATAGCAGGCCTGAGAAGACCCAGCACAGCGATACTATAGGTAACAAGGGTATGATCCTCTGCAGCCGTTTTTCTGTTTAATTGATTTGAAATGGATTTGGCGGGAAGGGCCATCCCAGGTAATAAATGGGTTTAATAACACCTCCCATGGGTGGGAGTTTTCCAGGCCTGCATGCATCCGTTATCTTATTAGTTTTTCACAAAGGGGTGGCTGTAGCCGTTGTCCCAGTGATTGATGAGGACACTGACATGTGGGTGGCCAGCACGGAGGGGGTGAGGACGTGTTTTCTCACCCACCAATGGCACTCTCTGCCAGCACCTAGTAAGCTGTCTGGCAGGCTGCTTTCTTCCCTGGGTACTGCTTCCCTCATCCCACACTATACCCCGTTAGCTGCTCACACTGAGTCGCACAGCTTAAGTGAGGCCGGGCAGGCATTACCCGGACCACCTGCAGGGGGTGTGGCACGAGATCTCTAGCTAACAGGACCAGCACTTACCTTTATCCTATCTTCCTTTTGTTCCCAGTGTGGGGGGCCCAAGACCTGGACAACAACACTCTTGGGGACATCTCTCCAACATCCTTGGTGGATCAGAGGCCAGGACAGTGGCTAGTGGAATCATCTTAGATTGAAGGTGGTTGCCTCCCTTGCCCCTCCCCTACCTTCCCAAGCTCCCATTTGTGGTGGCATTGTGTTCCCCAATTTATTAAACTTATCTGGGGTCAGAGAAAGAACAGCCTCAATATTAAACATAGAGGTTAGGCAGTGGTAGCACACGCCTTTAATCCTGGCATTCCAGAGGCAGAAATTTGTCTGTATCTCTGTGAGTTCAAGGCCACAAGGATACAGCCAAGCATGGTAACACATGCCTTTAATCCCAGAAAGTGAGCCTTTAATCCCAGGGAGTGATGGCAGAAAGCAGAAAGATATATATGGCGTGAAGACCAGAAACTAGAAGCATTTGGCTGGTTAAGCTTTTAGGTTTTGAGCAGCAGTTCAGCTGAGATCCATTCTGGATGAGGACTCAGAGGCTTCCAGTCTGAGGAAACAGGATCAGGTGAGGAATTGCCGAGGTGAGGAAGCTGTGGCTTGTTCTGCTTCTCTGATATTTGAGCATTCACCCCAATAACTGGCCTCAGGTTTGATTTTATTAATAAGAACTTTTAAGATCTCTGCTACACCCATTCTCCCACCTGCTTTCTCAACCAAGTACTATGCACTTGGGCCAGGACAATGCCACAGAGGTCCATGTCTTCTGATCTCCAGTCAGCTTACTACTGGGTAGGCAGGCTACCTGACCACATCACCTCTCTGGTCTATTTATGGAGAGACATGCACTTTACTTGTCTAGTGCAACAGAGGGACACTAATGGACTTTTGACAGGCCAGGGCCAAAGGAGTCACACCGCCCAGAAGTTGTGAGTAACCCCCAAGCCAGGAAGAGGTCACTTTAAAATGTCATTTCCAGCACCTCCCCCCTCAGCCAGCTTAGAAAGATGGAGAAAATTAGGGTGACCTGAGGAGGGAAGGAAGGGAGCCTCCCACCCTGGAGTCTGGCTGAAGTCTTTTGCCAGCTGAGCGTCAAGACTCAGCACCAATGACGTTTGCTGCGACGTTGCCTGTGAAGACAGGACTCCTTGTAGAAAGAGACCAAGGATCCAAGGAGAGTGGGAACTCCTTCCACAGTAAGAGATGCTTCCTACCCCCATGCAGCCCTTTACCCCATGGTTGTACCTTATCAGATTGGAATCCTAGCCAAGGCACTGGAGGAGCAATCTTCCCATCTCATTTACCAAAACAGAGCAAAAAAGACAGTATCTTAGCAACTCTTTGAACAAAGGATCCAGAAGTCACAAAATCATACCGATGGCTCCTGGCTAAGCCACTTCAGTGTGATAATTCTCTCAAGCAGCCCACGCCCACACTTGTGTATATAGCATCCCTTGCCCAAGCACCTCTCTTTCTGTTAACTCCTGTGCTTAAATCTGTATGAAATCACTTCCTCATAAACGTTAATGCTACTTCATATTGACTTATCCTGGAATTCCTTTCTGAAGTGCAGTTAACAAGCCTGGCTTTATCTGAGTAGAGGTCTCTGAGAGCTCTGTGGGCTGCTTTGTGCTGTGCCTCGAGCTCCTGCTCCCACTCACATTGACACACATAGGGTAGCTTGACCCCATGCAAGGGGCTTCCCCTTTCAGTCTTAGCCCCGAGATCATGCTGAGGTCATACATCTCTTTTGATAGTCATTTCCCTCCCACACTTGATTAGCACATATGTATGAGAGCAGGGACTCAGTTCCCTCCTACCGTGTGGGTCCCAGGGATGGAATCAGGTCAAGTCACCAGACTTGACAGCAGGCGTCCCTACCCTCTGAGCTATCCAACCAGTCCCTCAGATGCTTTTTAGCAGCTCATTTTCATCTTCCCTTTTCTCCATGGAGGTCATGTAAAGCCCTCAAACTGCCTTCATCAATGAAGACATTGTAAGCCGTCGAGGCCTGTGAATCCCCCATAGCCCTGGTTCTCTAAACCGGAGGAGGCTCACCCAGCTTCTGCAGGCAGTGTCACCTCCCAGCGTCCTGTTTGAAGGCACCTTTGCCTGACTCCTGCATTCCTGAGCTTGGGAACTCTGGAGCATCTGGGATAGGAGCTCTGCCAGCCTCTGGATTCCACAGCAGTATCATGACTGGGAGCGGGAGGTGAGAACAGCGTCTAGTGCTGGTAGCAGGTGCATCCTCTGGGGACCCGCCTGCCAAATTGGTTCTTAGCTCCTTTTGCTCTTTAAGTTCTTCCAGGAGAAAACCCCCAGTGTCCCATCCTCAGGCTGCACCCTACCAGGTGTGTAATACAGAAGAGCTGAACTGAGCCAAGGTGGGCCGCCATACCTTCACTGTGACCTCCACCCAGACCTATAGACCTACATTGGTGTGAGCCCATTCTCCTAACCGCCTGAAAGGCCCTAGCTAGACAGTGACCCTCTCCTGAGGAGATACAGACGTGGGTGAGGCTTGCAACTTCTCTGCCCTGTTTACACTGCTCCACGGGGTAAGGTCAAATTTCAGTAGGGCATGGCACCTACCAATCCCCAGGGCGGAACGATTCATGTGGATGGTGGCCACTACTTGCTATGTGATTTCATGTGCACTGTGCTGTACTGTCTTCTGGCAGCCATGTTGTTGCCACTGGCTCACCATGTGAGAAGAGGTGCCGGCTTCTGGTGCTCGGAGAGTGGGAAGAACACACATCAGCAATGGTAAAGCCTATCCTTGGCACTCTATAGAACAAGCTTCTTTTTAAAACTTCTTCAGAGTTGGGGAAGTGGCTCAGTGGGTAAACATTTGCTGCACAAGTGTGAGGACCTGAGTTTGAATCCCCAGAACCCATGTAAAAACTAGATGTGGCTGTGAGCAACTGTAACCCCAGAACAGGGACAGGGGAGGGGGTTGTTGCTCAGACTCACTGGTCAGCCAGCCTGGCTAAAACCTGGGGATCTCCAAGGCCTGTGAAAGACACTGACTCAAGAGGATAAGATGGAGAGTGGAGGAGCAGGACATCTGACACCTTCCTCTGGACTCTGCACACACAATCACACATATGGGTGCACAAATCATAAACACACACACAGACACACACACACACACACACACAGACGCCGATCTGAAATGCAGCTTTCTTACCTTGAGGTGCTGACGGTCTGACTCTCTTATCTCTGTGTGTATGCACACACAGGTGAACTTGTTGTGTGGCTGGCTGTCTCCTCCACCTGCCTCAAAATGCAGATTTATCAAGATATACTCCCATGTCATCAATTGCCCATTAAAGCGTGTGCTTCAACAGCTTTTAGTTCATTAATGGATAAGTGCAGCCATCACTGTAGGCAATCTTAGAACCTCTTCATCACCTCACAGGCAATCGTCCCCATTATTACTGCCCCCACCCAGCCTCTGCAGGCTCAGGGCCTCTGCAGACCTCTGCACTGCAGACATTCAGCAGGGATGGAATCCCAATGCATGACCCCTGTGTCTGCTATGGCATACGTCAGTACTTTCCTTCTTAGAGCACAATTTACCCGTCTGCTACATGCTCATCTAGTTCTCTATCCATGGGGGCAATTTCGTGTGTGTGTGTGTGTGTGTGTGTGTGTGTGTGTGTGTGTGTGTGTGGTGTGTAGGCCAGAGGACGGACTCAGGTGTAATCCTCATGAAGGCCATCACCTCCTTAGAGACAGTCTCTGGCTGAACCTGGAGCTCGCTAGGCTGGCTAGCCATCAAGTCCCAAGCATCCACCTGTGCTCTGCCTCTCCAGTGCTGGGTGACAAGTACTTGCCACCATGCTCTGCTTTTTACGGAGGTCCTGGGGATTAAGCTAAGACACTTGCTCGCACAGCAAGCCCTTTAGCAACTGAACTTCCACCCAGGCCCTCCCTTCATTTATTTGTTTATTTATTTATTTTTAGACAGGTTCTGGCAGTGTTGCCCAAGGTTCATTTTGACCTCATGTCCTCCTGTCTCAGCCTTTTGAGTGCTGGGACTATGTCAGGGGCCTATGTCAGGGATCCCGGACCTGTCGAAGGGTTATTGGGCAGGGTGGGGGTAGTGAAGAATGATGAAGTATTAGATAGAAATATAGATGGAGATGATGTGAAAGAAAGAGACACAGGATAGCTTCGGGAGGGCTCTGGGTCAATACCCAGCAGCCCTGAGTTTATTTCTAATGGGCTTTTTATACACTAGCAAGGGGAGAAGCAAAAGACCTCCCCCTTTCAACATCAAAGCATAACATACAACCAAGTGTAGACCCTTCAAAGAAGCTGGTCACGCCTTTGACCATATCATCCCGTTATGCAGCCCTGCTGGGCAAAGCATGCTCAGACTTTCTGACCTTGAGAAAGGCCTTACTAGGGAGCCTCTGCGGGCCCCCACAGGACTACAAGTGTGCATCACTGTCTTCTGTTCAAGAACATGAGACTCTATCCAGGTTCCTCTGAGCACCCTTCTCCATGCTTTGACCTGGCCTGGGTTCTCTGCCCTTGTACTGCTGAGGAGAAAATCCCTGCTAACCTAATTCATGAGGAAGCCATCACTCCCTCACCCCCCCCTCCCACTTCGGAGAGCTATAGCTCTGGCCAGCCCTTGGCAGGAGTCCCCCAGTCCTGGACATCTAACCATATTCTTAGCAATCCCTCACCCTGAGCCCCTCTCTGCTCAGTTGCTGAAACCCCAGCTATCTCTGTTACATTCAGGTTGAGGTCAGCTCCGTACTCAAGCCTCCTGTCCTCCCCAAGGGTTCCAGCAAAATCTGTCTTGCTGGGCTGGGGAGATTCAGTTGGTGAAGCACCTGCCTTGCAAGCAGGAGGACCTGAGTTTGATCCCCAGAACGCACATGAAAAGTTGGGTGCAGTATCATATACATATAATCTGATTCCATGATAGTAACCTGGGAGGCAGAGGCTCATTGGCTATCCAGTCTTGCCTATTTGGAGATGTTCTAGGTCACTTTCTCAAACAAAAAAAGAGGCACCTGATGAATGACACCTTAGGCTATCTTCTGTTCTTGGTACTTACCCACACTCGGCACCCATTCAGCCCCGGCCCCCCCCTTGCAATCTGTCTTGCTGTTTTAGCAGGGTCACTTGCAAGGGGTCTCTGGGGCTTTCTCCCTCTGGCTCAAAGGAGCCCTGTTGCTGTGCACACACACAGGGGTTTCTATGTGGACTTGTGGTTTTGTTTCTCTTGTGCTAAGTACTAGGAATGGAGCCGCTAAGGTTTGAGTTTGATTGGTGTCCTGTGTGTGTGTGTGTGTGTGTGTGTGTGTGGCGGGGGTGGGGTGGGTTGGCAGTCTTGGGCCCAGCCCATGGAGCAGTTTCGGAAGGCTGGACTCCCTCAGGCCTGGAAGAAATCCTGCGGAGAAGCAGACACAGAGCGGCAACAGGCCCCTCGGCTTCCGGCACACAATCCCTGTGCCATCTGTGCAGCCGCTGCCCCTAGTCACGGCCACAGGTGGGGGAGGAAGTGGCACTCGGGCTGTCCCGAGGGCTTCACACACAAGGCTGGCAAGCTGGTGCGACGTACATGATGCTGACAAAGTGTCACGTGCTATTTGAGTTCTCTGAGAAGCTGGCTCTAGAAGTGGGGTTGTCCCCTCCAACTCTGTGACAGAGAAGGGTGAAAGAGCAAAGCAGCCCGAGAGCAAAACCACCGTGCTATCAAGAACAGCTGGACAGCGAACCATTTCCAATAGAGGTTGCTGCTGCTCACGCCATCGTATGAAAGCGCCTCCAATGGGAAGGAGAAGCTGCAGGTTTGGACATGGGAGGAGCTCAGCCGCGGAGAAAGGGTCGGTGGGAAATTCCTACTGATGCCTCAACTTCCCCAGTCAGTTCTGCCAGACTTGGTAATATCACTTCATGGCTGTTACTGTTCTTGTATGTGGGAAGCTTCACCTGAAGGGACACTCGGCTTTGCCCTGGACTCTATCGGGAACTCCAGCTGGCTGCCTCAGTGGGATTTCCTCAGTCTGCTTTTGCTGGATGTTTTGAGCACCCAGTGTGATGTTTGGCTGTCTGTCTGTCTGGACGGTTTCACTCCCAGCTGAGCTAAACCCCACCTGAGAGTGGAGGCAAGGTTTTCATTTGAGAATGGACCATTCTTTACCAGAGGGAAGAAGGTTCTAGAACTCACCTGAACACAGAAGGCAGAAGACAGGGACACTGGAAGGAGAAAGAGGCTGATGGAGCTGGGTACCCTGAGCTGGCAATGGCTCAATGTTGGACCTAGGTTCCCTGGAGGGGAAATAAAGGGGGACCCTGTTCCTCAGCACCAAGCCTGGCCTGGGACCTAGGGTGGGACCACTGAAGGCGGGGACTTCTGGATAATGGTAGCAGCTGTTGTCTCTGCCCTTTTCTAATTAAGGCTGCAGGAAACAGTCCTTCCTCGTAATTCAGTCACCACACGCCCTTCAGTGTCACTTTAATTAAAGTCAAGGCCAGCCACAGTTGAGATGGTCCCCATCACTGGCACTAAATCAATTCCTCATTTTGAGTCAGAGGCCCCTTGAAAGTGAAGAATGGCAGGGCTGAAAAGTGAATGTTTGTAAGAAGCAGCCGTGGAAGGGCTCAGGCTGAAGCCCTGAGAAAGAAGGATCAAGGGCCAAGAGACTGATGCCTAGGCCTACTACCCATTCCCCTCAGCTGTACGCACTTCAGGGGAGGGGAAGGCCAAGAAATGTTCAAGAGCTCAGACTGTGTCCAGGAAGCCAAGGAGACAGGATGATGGAGCCCAGCCAGTGTAGTATCTTGGATGAGACCTGGGTGGACACCAGCCACTGGTGGAACCATACTTGGAATTGTGATGTTGTGGAGACAGTGGATAGCAGTTGTGTTTCAGGTGATGTCTGTTAGCCGCTGGGCAATCGGTGCGTGAGAGAGCTGGCAAGCTCTCCAAACTATTCTGCAGAGTAGCTGAGGTTACAAAGTGCATTGAAACGCATTTCTGTAAATTCATACTTTTCCTTGGATGAGAGAGGCTAGAGGAAAATGATCTCCCTTACCTTCCTCAGGGTGAGGGGGCAATGGACAAGCTAGAGAGATGGCCAGGTCATCTGCTTCCAAAGCCATGGGCACCAGCTCTGCCACTGGGACTCATGGCTACTGTCAAAGGTTCTTCACGCTCTGTGGCCATTTGTGTTTCTCACAGCATGGGCATCAAGTCACCTCACCCTGGGACTGGCAGCCCATGTTCCGTCTCTATCAAGTGTGGCCTCTGAGCTGCCTCGGTGGCTACTCCTGGCCTTGGTGTATCTTCAGCAGTGACAGGAGACAGGGATTGCTGTCATTCTTATCCCATGAACGCTGAGAGAAAGGCTCCATGTGGCCAGGGGTTTCCGACTCACCCACTGAGTGGGTACTGGTGGGACTCCTCTGCTCTTGCGGGTGGGATCAGGAGCCCAGCCTGAGTGCCTATTGTCATAACTTACTGGACCTCTTGGACCCATTCTGAATGAGCATGCTCCTAATGAGCAGCTGCCCAATGTGTCCTACAGGGACTCCTTATAAAGCTCCCTCCAGGTCACACTCATCATCCTTATGTCTAAGAGTACAGGGCACAGCATCTTAGTTCTTCCACTGGGGGCAGATGCCACCCCTGGTCCAATCTGCAAAGCCAGAGGAACCTGAGATGTGAGTGATTGTCCCTTCCAGGCCAGGCCTGGTGTAGACAGATTCCGTGAGGGGGATGAAGGGTGGAGTTCTTCATGGCATTCTTGCTTATTCTGATCCAGAGTTTTCTTGTATGTGTCTGCACATTGTGTATTTGTGTGTGTGTGTGTGTGTGTGTGTGTGTGTGTGTGTGTGTGTGTGTGTTGTATATATGTACATGTGCAAGCAAGCATCTGTGGAGGCTGGAGGTCAATGTCAGGCGCCTTACTCAATCCCACTCTGCCTTATTTTAATTTTTATTATTTACTCATGTATTTATTTTTGGAGGAAGGGTCTCTCACTGAACCTGGAGCTCACTGATTTGGTTAGGCTGGCTAACCAAAGCCCCAGGGATCAAAGCTACAGCCCTGGGACTGCGTACAGGTGCACACTGACACCTCCAGCTTTTGTGGGTGCTAGGCTCCAAACTCAGTTCTTCCCACTTGTTTAAGGATGGAGCTGTCTCCCCAGCACCACAAGTGGTAGGAGCGGCTCTTGGCCTTTTCTGCTTTGGAGAAGGTCCCAGGAAGCCTAAGACATTAGCTTCCTCAGAAGAAGAGCTCTGTCAGCTGAGGGTTGTTACCACGCTGGGTCATGGGCCACTGGGCCAGTGCCATGCAATTCCGATGTTTCTGAGGAGTTATCAGGGAATAGGCAGCCAGGGAAGGGGTTAGAGGGAAATGGGTGGCAGCTGCTGTGTGGAAACACAGCAGCTGGATTGTAAAGAGAGGTAACACCCCACCTCCCAGTGGGGGTGCCTCCTTATTCACCTTGTTATCTTCCCCAGCCAAGGAGAGAAGATAATGGGGGAGGAGAAGGAGAGGGCCCAGGGACTCCAGACAAAAGCAGCTCAAGACCACTAGCTGTCTACCAGCCCTGAAGATGCCGCCTTCCTCAACAGGGTGCTTTCTGGTCTTTAGTTTCTGCTTCAATAACGCCTGTTCTCACCTCTTCTGCGTATTTATATTCTTTGTCCCCAGGCGTTCTCTCCTGCTTGCCTCTGGGGAGAGCCTAGACTCCTTGGCAGCTGTTCCCAGGCCCTGAGTCTATCTATCAGTTTGGATTATACATGGGAACTCCAGGGGGGCATGTGTGCTCCTCTACAGCTGACTTAGCTCCAACCTTGGCTCCTGGACCCGGACCAAATGGGAGATCTCCTGGAGTCCTGACATAAAATCCCAGATGTTTAAGGAGCCACATTAGGCAAATATTTAATGTATATTAAATAATGACCAAAAGGGACAGATGCAGACACCGCCCCCCGCCCCTCGCCCCCCAGCTGAGGAACAAGGGCTGATTTCTTTCTCAGTGTCACAATTAGAAGCCATAGTGGCAAGACTTGAACCCAAGTCCAACTGGCCCCAGACATAAACTTCACCACTACCAAATCTCCTAAACCCACTTCCTTCCCTTGCCACAGTCAGGCTTGGGACGGGGCCTTGGGAAGGAGACAGGAGAGTATGACTTATGGGGCCTTGGCACTGGGGATGGCTGGGCTGCCGTTGTTGCTGGTCTTTGGCCATGTAGGAAGGCCTTCACAGGCCACTGGCTGCTCAGCTGTGCTTCTCTGTCCAGGCCCAGGTGGGCATTTGCGGGGGTATTTTTGTGCTGTTCACTCCTGTCTGCCAACTGTTGAGACATCCTGGGTCTGCTCTTCCAGGCTCCGCTCCAGTGTTCCGTCTGTTGCATGAAGCTCTAAGACAGTCTTGGAGACTAAAGAGCTGTCACCTGGTGTCCCTGCCCGTGTTTGAGCTACACCCACTTTAACAAGCATATGCATCACAGGTCACACATCAGACATACAAATTAAAAACAAATATCATTGAGGGGAGAACAATCACTCACTTCCAGGAGAGCAGCCAGCAAAATGGGAACCATCCCTTAAGGAAGAAGTCCAGCGTGTGAGCCTGGGGTTGACCTATCAAGTTCCCCACCCTGGGCAGCCATCACAGCAGAACCATGGCCCCACAATTCTGGAGGGAGAAGTCTGTCATGTAATGTTATCAGGCTTGAGTCCTTTATCTGTGACCCAAGCTGCACCTGTCTCTGATGGCTGCTGCTGGCTTTGTAGGGACATCACTCCAATCTGCCTCCGCTGCCACAAGCCCACCTATTCCCTGTATCTTTGCATCTCCATCTTCCCATCAGTGCACCAGCCACCAGGGCTGGGGGCCACCATGCCCCAGTACAATCCCAATCCTAACTGTTGACACCTGTAAAGACCCCATTTCTAAAGAAGGTCACACTCGCTGGTGCTGGGGGTTAGGACTTCAGCGCCCTTTGGGGAGGATGGGGTCAATGCCTAACCCACAAAGCAGGGTGTCACTCCCGAGCCCCAGGCTTGCTGAGCGCTTCCCAGCTCTTTGTCAAATGTAATTCACATCTTTTCTTTTCCTCTGTTGGCAGCTGCTCCCTCTGCCGTCCTTTGCTTTTTTTCTTGTTCACCTTTGGGCTGCAGAAGAGAGAGAGGCCAGGGTGTGCCCTGCCCCTGGGTCATGCATCTTGTGGCTTCAGCTTCCAGCATCCATCCACCCCTCCACCCACCCACAGATACCTGCTCTTGTCACACACACCATCCTGGAGTGGCCAGCCACCCCTGCAGGGCTGTCTCTACTGTAACTCCAGGAGTCTTTGTGTTTGAGGGAGGATATTTTCAGCAAAGCAAAAAATATCTGGGTGAGAAGGAAATTTTAGCATCCCAAAGAAAACTAATAATTGCCCATGGCATCTGTTACTGAGGTCTATTTTTGGAAAGGTTTTCTTCTTTGGGGCCCTACCTCGACTGTGGGTGATGGGAAGTGATGTGAGTCTGCACCTGCAGAACTGAGGCCCTGGCGAGGTTCCGGGTCTGATTTCCTTTATTTAGGGCAAGCTGATCTCCCACGTCAAGTTCACTTCTCCTTTCCTACAACTCGGCAGAGGAAGATCATTAAGTCCCGGAAACTTTGCAGAGAGTAGAGCTGGACACTCGCTGGGAGCGACAGCTGCCTTCAGCTTAAGTGCTAGGGACAGCTGAGCAGACAACACTGGCAGCCAGAGGCGAGGGGACCCAAACCATTCCTGCTTGAAATGAGGGCCACCCCTGCCCGTGGCTTGTGCTATTCACAGCCAAGGGGAG
The DNA here is from genome assembly GCF_007827085.1 of Peromyscus californicus insignis. Classification (NCBI taxonomy): domain Eukaryota; kingdom Metazoa; phylum Chordata; class Mammalia; order Rodentia; family Cricetidae; genus Peromyscus; species Peromyscus californicus. Next base: position 11,322,281 of record NW_026294595.1, read on the forward strand.
GTGGGGGCTTTCCTGGAAGGGAAGGTGGAGCATGTACCATCTGTGTTTCCTTCAGGGAACAAGGGTTGGGCAGAGTGCCCCATGATGGTGTGGCCTGGGTCAGTGCCTCCTGGGCCTCTGAGGTCCATACCCTGGCTTCCCTGTGGGATCCGTGGGATAAACTCTGTGACCCATGCCTGGAGCATACCACAGCTCATAGGGTAGCTAGCGCCAGGCTTTCTCCAGCTCCCCAGGTGATCTTAAGATAGATGGGGCAAGGGCAAGGTTCTCTGTTTGTGAGTGGGTCCCTGGAGGTCTCTGCCAGGACTAGAATGCATGGTTGGTACAGTAGCTCCTCTCCACCCTGCCTGGCAGGGCAGAAGTAGAGTGTCTCCTCGACTCTCACTCCTCAGGTCACACCAGGGCCACTGACTTTCTCTCCCTCTTCCTGGTCTGGCACCCAGTGTCTGCTTTGTGCACTGTGCTCCTGATTCCTCTATTTTCAGGATGTATTTGATGCCTCTCTTCAGGAGAGGCCCCGACTACCTAGAGCTGAGCTGTGTGAAGCTTTCCTGAACTGGCCCAAGGTCCAGAGTGGAGCAGGTATTCTTAGCACAGCTGGCGCAGAACACCCAGGGTATTTACCACATGGGGAACATCAGGTGAGAGGCTTGCAAGTCCAGGGGCTGTGGGTTATCAGCACTAGCTCTGCCGGGGTGTGACCAGCTGGGAAGGCGGTGGGTGGGACTGCTTCTTATCTTTGTTCTTGCAGGGGATTTTGGAGGGTCCTCCAACCATGGCTGTATTCCTGACCAGCCTCTCTTCCATCCCTCCCCAGCCATTTGTACTCTACTGTGTGCTGGCTGCTTCCCACACCAGGTAGTGGGGCCAGTGATTTACCAAAACGTTAACAGGTAGTTTCCAGAATAGGCAAAGCCCCCAAAACACATGCAGATGCACAGACATTCACATGGATCAGCTAGACTTTGCAGCTGGTTTCTTAGCCCTTTAAGGGCAGAGCCAGCACTATCAAGGAGCTTGGAGCTGACATCAGAAGCCTTTGACAAAAGCCCCCCTCCTACAGATGGAGGCCTGGGACTTTCTAAGGGTTTGTGGGACCTACTGAGACAAGGAAAGGGGTCTTGAAATAGGGCTGGTTGAGTGGTGGCCCCAGGGTCCTGCAAAGGCTTGCACTGAGCTATGGCGTCTGGGCCACCCTGCCAGCTTTCAAGACCCAGAGGCAGCACACAGGCTACTGAGTGAAAACCTCCCTGCTTTGTCTTCAGACCGCCTCAGAGCTTCCCATGGTGTCTGCGAAGAGAGAAGAGGTCTCTCCCTCTCCCTCCTGCAGTTCCGGGTGTGTGTGGGGGGGAGGGTTTCCAGACTCAGCAGGCAAAATTGCAGGAAAACTAATTAAACCTGAATTTCAGATAAACAACAAATAATACTTTAGCATGAACATATCTTACGTATTATTTAATGCACATTTATGCTAAAAATAACAATATCTGAGCTAAAACTAAGAATGCTGGATTTTACTTGATACCATTTTTTTCAGGCACCCCACATCCATCCATCCATCCATTCATCCATTTCTGATGCATCTACTCAACCATCCATCCACCACCCACTCATCCATCTACTCACCTATCTATTCACCTGTCCATCCTCCTATCCATCTATCCATCCACCAACATATCTACTCCTACCCATTCATCTGCCCACCCATCCATCTCCCCATCTATCCACCTACGTATGCACCCACCCACTCATCCTTCTAGCAATCTACCTATCTGCTTGTCATATGCTTATTCATCCACCCATCTAGCCATTCATCTACAGGCAAAAACATCCATTCTCTCATGCATCTAACCACACAGCCAGCCAGAGAGCAAACATCTACCTACAACCAGGTAGGCTCTGGGCCAGGCATAATTTGTGGCAAGACAGGAATAAACAAGCCAGGGTGGTGGTGGGGGAAGCCTTTGGGGCAGCAGAATCCACCTCAACAGTGGCTCAACCAACAAGTATCTTGAGCAAGTGCTGTAACCTCAGTGAGTATGAAGCCTTGTGCAGAGGGTTCAAGCTGGTAGAGTGGGGCCATCCCTGAAAACAATACCAAGTGTCTTAGTCAGGGTTTCTATTGCTATGATGAAACACCATGACCAAATAGCAAGTTGGGGAGGAAAGGATGTATTTGGCTTACACTTCCATGTCTCTATTCATCATTGGAGGAATTCAGGACAGGAACTCAAAAAGGGCAGGAACCTGGAAACAGTAGCTGATGCAGAGGCCATGGAAGGAAGCTGCTTACTGGCTTGCAACCCATGGCTTGCTCAGCCTGCTTTCTTATAGAACCCAGGACTACCAGCCCAGGGATGGCACCACCTATATTGGGCTGGCCCTCCTTCATCAATCGTTAATTAGGAAAATGCCCCACAGGCTGTGTACAGCCCAATCTTACGGAGGCATTTTCTTAACTGAGGTTCCTTCCTCTCAGATGATTCTGGCTTGTGTCAAGTTGACATAAAGGTATATCCAGCACACCAAGCCTGTATACTAAAGACAGAAATGCTAAGGTGAAAGGGAAGATGGGAAAAATGTCCCAGCAGTGGGGGACACAGGTGCATGAAGAGTGAAAAATCTTGCTTTGACGTCCAGTTCCATCCTCCAGGTACTTCAAGGTTGCATTTGCAGCGGACACCGAGTCAAGGCCAGGTCCCACCTCAGCATTGTTGACAGTTTGGGGGCTGGATGATTTTCTGTTTAGTATACATCTGACTTCGGCCTAACAGATACCAGCAGAAGCTGTGATAACCAAAATTCTCTAGATGTTGTCCCATGCCTGCTGCTTGGTGTGGGGATGTCTCTCTAGCTGAGATCCCTCATGTTGGAGGGTTCAAGGTTACTGATTAAAATATATAGAGCTCTTCTGAGAGGTCCTAGGAGGCTTCTTAGGTACTTAGAGATACTGAAGTGAGTGGGAACACAATTTAAAAAACTATGTGTTCCAACATACTCCTGATTTTAACAGGATTACAACACTGAAATTTCACTAAGCCACAAGTCAGTATTTTAAAAATCTGTAACTATTCCACAAAGTGTTAACAATGTGAATAGATTACTACTCTTAAATATATATCAATAATATATATATATATACACATATGTATGTACAGTCAATAGCATATTGAATTTTTTTCACACTGTTTATCTAGCGTAATTTGCAGTTGGTCCATATTTGATTAAATACCATCATCTTTTATGTAGGAGTTACATAAGTAAATAGAAAAATCATTTACAGTCTGATGCTCCATGAAAAATTAATCTCAGGTCTGTCTCGCACCTCACACTGGGACTTGGTAGGGATGTGTGGTTAATTGGATATAGGGAGCATGGAGGTGGCATCTGAGGTGAGCCATGAGCTTCATTTCTACGCTATTTGGAAGGTTCAGACATTTTCTACAAATGTATGGTTAAGAACTAGAGTCAGTGGTTATTCCATCAAATACATCTTCCAGAAGTTTCTAGAAAGCAAATTATTTGCCACACTGCTGGTTAGGACTCTTCCCATGGGAGATTAACTTCTTTGGTTTGACATGGCTGATGTTTGGTGGCAGGTACTAGGCACCAATCATGGATCAACCCAGGGGCTCCAGTCTACACGCAGTCTCAATCCTGGGCAGAAGGCAAGGGATCAGTTCTTGGACCCACAGGACAGACCATCAGCTCTGGTGGCCCAGTTGTGCACCTCTATGTGGGACCTTCTTCTTTGGAATGGTGCATCCCAATCCTGCCCACAGTTCCCACAAGTGGTGCCCTGAGCCTTGTGACAGAGATTTCTCTGGGAGAGAAATCAAAGTAGGAGAATACCACTGCCTCCAGACCGGTGTTCTGACCTATTGGGATTTGGGGAAGTTACCAACACACCCGTCTCCTCCCCTGGAGTGTCCTTAAACTGTTGTGAGGATGCTGCCCCCTGGGTTACCCCCACAGCAGAGATGATTTGATCTGTGCTGGTTTTACAGGCCAGAAGTCTGAATGGGGACAACAGGGCTGGCTCCCTGCAGAGGCCCCAAGGGAAGACGCTCCTGAACTTACAGCTGCATCAGGTCAACCTCAACCTTTCTTTCCTATCCATGCCTCTCACCTGTGGGTCTCCTATCAGGACACCTGCCGTTGGATTTAGGTAATCCGTTGGATCTCATCTTGAGACTTTTAATCATGAAGACCTGTTTTCCCAATAAGGCCATACTCAAGAGTTTCAAGGAACACTTCACATGGAACCCAACTCTGCACTGAATATTTTATCTGGTGTGGGGCGAGGGGGGGGGGGAGGGGGTACCGCCAGCCCCCAAGCCCCAGTTTTTTCCTTTGCCATCCCTCCCCATCTCCTTATACTCCTTCCCTGATACAGATCCTTCAGGATCTGGTGGCCATTCCTCCTTTGGTTCTGAGAAGACCTAGCACTGCCTGTTTGTGTTCAGCACGTAGCTCCTTGACATTCTCTCCATTTTGGACACTGATGACCAGAGGAATCTTCTCCAAGAATGTGGAACAACCTGCTGTTGATGGTCTCCAAGGCCACGCCCTGTCCTCTCCCTCTCTTGGGTGTGTCTTTGGCTTCCCTCTGTGCCTGCTCAGAAGTTGTGATTAATGTCTTCAGGGAAGAGCCACCATGCCCTGTGAGGGACACTGTCTGTACCTTTCTTTCCTATATGGTAGTGTTAGAAGCTCCTCCCACACCCACGAAGGTGGCCAAACACGGGAGGGGAGAACAGGGGACACCCTCCACTCCGAGAAGAGTGCCAGCCAGGAAGACCCAGTTTCATCCTTGAAGGAGTGGAAGACAGACAGGACCACATTGGTGATATGCACTTCAACGCTGACTTCAGTTAGGAGGAACAAAGTAAGCCACAGACACTCAGCAATAAATTCAAGAGACGGAAGAGAAACCCAGACTCTTTCTACAGGATTGGTGTCCATCCAAACAAAAGGCAAAATGTCTGACACACCAACTGAGCGAAAATCAGTTACCTCTATATCCTACAGAGTGCATGCTGGATTATAATTGTCCTGGGGTGGAGGATAGTCTTACAGACTGTCTGATCTGGTCCCTGTCTGTGGTAGTTTGAATGAAAATGACTGCCACAGGCACTATTGGGAGATGTGGCCTTGTTGAAGGAAGTGTATCATTGGGGGTGGGCTTTGGGGTTTCAGAAGCCCAAACTAGGCCTTGTGACATTCTCTCTTCACAGCAAGAAAACCCTAACTAAGACAGAAATTGGTACCAGGGACTGGGGTATTGCTCTGATAGACCTGACCATGTTTTGGGGAGTTTGGATTAGAAAAGCAGCTGAACGCTTTAAGTGAGGCTTAGTGGGCCATATTAGAAGAAGCATGAAAAACAGTGGTGTTGAGGGTGATTTGAACTGTGGGGGCCTGGTTTCAGAGGAGAAGAGTTTTAGTATGTGGACTAGAGACTGTTTGGAGAAGAATGTGGTTGCTTTCTGCCTTTTATTCTGACTAGCATCAGGTTTTTCCTTAATCTGCTTACCCCTCCAGGTGTCCCTTTTCTCCACAAACTGTACATTTTGTAGTTTTCCTTGCTTAGCTTGCTAGTTGGAACGAAAGGACCTAAGAGCAAGACTCCATCCAGCTAAGCTTCCAACTTGTGAAAAGGAAATGAAGACAAGTTTAGGACTGGGCATGGTGGCACACACCTTTAATTCCCGCACTCTGTGGGCAGAGGCAGGTGGATCTCTGAGTTTGAGGCCAGCCTGGTCTATGGATTGAGTTCAAGCACAGCCAAACTTAGACATTGAAGGAAACCATTGAAAACAGAAAGCTGGTGAAAATGTATTTGAACAACGGGACCATGTTCCAGCCCCAGCAAGCAGCAGAAGTTGGCGGCTTTGGCCACGTTGTTCCGGCTTTAGTGTCAAGGACAGAAGAAAGGGGTTATGGAATCTCCCTCTGAAAGTAAGGAAAGCCAACTGAGGCCAGGCATCTGTCAGGGGTGTCCCTGTATGAAGGCCTCTAGAAGCCATTGTGGGAAGCCATGAAAATGAAGGCCGGGTCAGCTTGGAGACTCCAAGATGCTGGAGATGCCAGAATCATGGGATACCTGCCGAGGAGAGCTGCTAACAGGGAGTGGAACCTGCCCAAGAGAAAGAAGTGTGCTGCAGTCAACAAAGCTGAAGGGAGTGGAGATCTGAAGGGTTCTTTGACACTTTGGCATCAGCCATTGAGACGCAGAGTTTGGAGTTTTCCCAGCTTATTTTTGTCTTGTTTTGGTCCATTGTTTCCTCACCATGCTCACTTTCCTCCTTTTTGAATGGTAATTTATATCTTGTGGCACTGTATGTTGGAAGGACGTGATCTCTCTTTTAGTTTTTATTTTATAGAAGATTACAGTTAAGAGATTGCCATGGTCTCAGAAGAGACTTTGAACTTTAAAAAGAAATAATACTTTAAAAGTAAAAAAATTACTTATTTTTATTACATGTCTTATTTTGTGTTTTGCCTATATGTATGTCTGTGTAATCCCCTGAAGCTGGAGTTACAGGCAATTATGAGCTACCATGTGGGTGCTGGGAACTGAACCCAGGTCCTCTGGAAGAGCAGCCAGTGCTCTTAACCACTGAGCCATCTCTCCACCCCCGAACTTTGGGCTTTTGAACAGGGTTGAGACTGGTAGACTATGGGGACTTTTGAAGTTGGACTGAATGCCTTTTGTATTATGATATGGCCACATGCTTATGAGTGCCAGGGAGTGGAATGTGGTGGTTTGAATGAAAATGGCCACCAAAGGCTCATAGGGAGTGGCTCTATTGGGGGGGGGGTGACCCTAATGGAGGAAGTGCATCACTGTGAGCATGCTTTGGGTATGCAAAAGGCCAAGCCAGGCCCAATGTCGCTCTCTCTTCCTGCTGCCTGCTGATCTAGATGCAGAACTCTCAGCTCCCTCTCCAGCATCATGTCTGCCTGCATGCCACCACGCTTCCCGCCAAGATGATAATGAACTAGACCTCTGAACTGTAAGTCAGCTCCAATGAAATGTTTTCCTTTCTAAGGGTTGCCATGGTTATGGCATCTCTTCACAGCAATAAAACCCTAACTAAGTTACTACCCCAAATTCCCCATGCTCCTGGGGTTTGAAATTCTCTCTCTTTCCCAGATACATGAGGTCAGCTAAACACAAAGCACCCAGGCATCCCTGTTAGGGAAGACAGGGGCCCAGTGCCTCCTGCTAACTTGTGATTTGGTAAATGCGAGTCTATCTGCACCTCTGGCATCAGAAATAGGCCATTCACTTTTTGTTTTGTACAACAGTGACTCCATCCTCCACCACTCCAGCCTGGTCTCTAGCTCCTTCTACTAAGAACTATTCTGGCTTCTGGGCTTGGGTTCGGCATGAATCATTTTCTTCCTGAAACCTGGCTCCAGTTATGTCATCCTTCGCTTTTTAAATTTGACTGTGGGGCAAGGGATGTGACTCAGTTGGTAGGATGCTTCCCTGGCATGTGTGAAGCCCTGGGTTCAATCCCTAGCACTGAATGAACCAGGTGTGGTGAATGCACCTGCAGTCCTAGTGTCTGGGAGGTAGAAGCCGGAGATGAGAAGTTCAAGGCCATTCTCAACCAGCCAGGGCTGTGTGAGGCAGTCTCAAAACAAAACAAAACAATTTGCTCATAATGAGAAGTCATTACAAACGATTTGCTAATAACATGGAAGAAATACTCTTTGCAAAAGCTTAGTGAGCTCAGGGACATTTCCCATCTTAAGTACTTGTAAGAGAATTCTGTGAGGACCAAGCCAGGGTTTGGGGAGACGGTGTTTGTGGCACCTGTTGTAACGTGTCACCACAAATGTCACCAGCATTAGAGGTCTAAAGTCAGTAGTCATTGGGCTGCCTTCTGCAGGATGCTCCAGGGAGATGTTGTTCCCGTCCCTGCCTCGGCTTCCAGATGGTTCTATCTCTCCCTCCATCTTCAAAGCTCACCATCCAAACTTGGCTGCCCTCAGTGAACTGCCCACCAATTCTGACCTCTGCCTCCCTCATATAAAGACCCCCGTGGTGACACTGAGTAATAGAGGCAAATCTGCCAACTCCAGATCTTTAATTATGTATCTATATTGTCCCTTCCCTTTTAAGGGTACTCACAGGGTTGGGATCCACAGGTCGTGGGGCCATGGTCATTTTTATGTCAGCCCAACACTGTTTTTTCCTCCAATCTCTCTCACAATGAATTCATGCTATTTTATATACCATAAAGCTTATGCCGCAAAATAGAATACATGGGGTTTGTGCATTTTGCTTAGGTCTTAAAGCTCCTCAGCCAGAAGTCTTAGGTCCTTTATCATCTGCCCCAGGGGGCCTTCCCAGCTCTCCTCCTCTCAAGCTGAGGAGTCAGTGGCCCTGCTTCTCAGAGGTCCCCCAGCCTCAGCTACCTTCTCCCTTCCTGACCTAGAGGACTACAGACCCCCTACTCCTGGATCTCTCTTGACCTACTCTCAGGGTCCAGTTCATCTCCTGCTGGCCAATCAGCCCACCCCCTTATGCTCCTGACTCCTTGTCCTGTGCAGTAGGTATGGAACTGCATTTGGCTTCCATGTCCGGTGAGCTCACACCTGTGTGCGTGCGCAGTCAGAGCGTTTGAAGCAGGTTTCATCCCTAGTGTCTTCCAACGGCTGCAGCTGCACGCAGGAGGCCATGTCCTCACATAGCCCGCTCGCTCGCACTCGTGTTCCATCTCCCTCTGATGGCTGTCTCTTTAAGATGGCCCAGACTGGCTTCCTGGCCTAGTCCTCACTTTCTGCTGGGATGTGTACAGCTCTCTGCTCCAGGCCCTCCTCAACCCCTGCAGTTATTTCACTTCAGCCTGACTCTTCTACTGCCTTGAGGATCATCCCTTCAATCATCTACTTGTCACTGTTCTAAAAACCCCACTCCTACATACTGCCCCCATCCCCACATGCGTCATTCACAAGGCCTGAGGCCTAACAGGAACCCAGTAATTTTAATATGGGACTGTCATAACTCTTTGGGGTCAAGAAGGACAGAAACACAAGAATATGAAATATCGAATGCTGGTGGGGAGGGGGTCCAAAGAGACGGCTCTATCTTGGTCCAAGCTACTAGGAGATGGGACCCTCAGAACCAGATCTTCCTGTGAAGGTAAACAAGCCCCTCTGAGTCTAGGAGCCTGGTATGGAGAGGCCCTGGGCAGTGTATTCGCTCCAGAGTGAGGAATGGCCAGAACGTGCTAAACCCAATGGAACGCCTGCGAGCCGGCAGTGAATCATCTTAATTAGCACTGTGAGTAGGTTCAAGTGGATTCTGCAAATGTTAGCAGCTCCAATTATTCTGTCCCCAAAGTTACTGCAATGAGGTTACACAGCAAAGCCCCATGGGAACTCCTGCGGCAAAGGAGGGAGGGTGCCCAGAGCAATGTGCCCACACCATGCCCAATCAGTGAGGTTTGAGAAAGGGATGCCACCCTGAGGAGTGAGTGGGCCTTGCTCTGACAAAATCTCAATTCAGGACCATACTTTCCTAAGCTTTGAGACAGTTACCACACTGAGAACAGCCTGGGCCACCCAGCTTTGCCAATACAGACCCACCCAGGGTCTGTGGAAGGATTGCTCCCCAGCAACCATGGGCCAGAACATTTGGTCATCACTCCTGTGAATTTGGTCTTTATTAGGCCAAGTGTCTACTCCGTCTCTGTCTCCCAGGCTCTGAAGACAAGACAGCCTGTGGTGACCTCCCAGTTGCCGACATTGTGTGGCCTAGATCTTGGTGTGTGACTTGGCCACGCTTAGCCTGGAACAGGCTCTATTTCTCCGGTTGCTGGATGGCTGGGACCCTTCAGAAACCCAGGATGCAGAAGAAGATGAGCCACCTGTGTCCTGCTGCAGTCAGATCCAAGACGTACCAGGGCTGCCCCTGAGGACCAGCTCTGTCTTCCACCACAGCCTTATCTCCAACTGTGCGCTGCTTAGTCACGGCTCAGGTCTAACCCAGGACTCTTATTTTGTTCAACACTCACATTCTGCTCAGCCTGGTGCTGACTCAAACATCCAATCCTGCTTTTCATTTGTAGTCTTGGGATTTGTTTCTATTTATCCTTCCCATCAGCCTCTTTCTTAGGACCCTGTCCCCATGGGGCTAGGGAAATATCAGCAAACAAGTTAGTCCACAGAGACACTTGAGACCGTGTTTTGGCAACGAAGCAAAGCATTCTCTTGAGGTCAATGAGCGCTTGTAAAGGAGGAAAGGAAAGAGGGAAGGAGAGATGGAAAAGGTGTGGGTACTTCTTTCAGACCCCATGGCATTCACCATAGCAGATGACAACCCCATCTCTCTTCCTCCTTTGGTACCAAGGGTCTGCTACAACCCTGGAAACACCTTTGTCCCCAAGCAATATTCCTCGCCTCTTAATGAATCCCTGTTAAGAACTGAGTTTTGAAGTTGACTAGTCTCGCCTCCAATGGTGTCCCTGCTGTTCAATAGACAAGTGACCTTGGTAAAGCTGGCATGTCTTGGGACCACTTTGAGACCATCAAAAGAGGGTGGTGCTTCACAGAATGGTTGGGAGGGGGAAGGAGTTCAGCCACACTTTCAGGATTTTGTTCAGGGGCATCCGGGAAGCTCCATGGAAGACTCCTCCTTCACTTGCTCAGTTTCCGTTTCTCAGCTCCTGTTCAGAGTAAATGATTAGACATATTCTGCTTTCACAGGGGATACAAGCAGAGCACAAACTTTCCTGGCTGGGACCCACATACCAAATGGTTATGTGAGGCCTCCTTCTGGTCATAGATCACTACCATAAGACCTTCAGCTTTCCTGAGCTGCCTCAACTTGGGATGTTCTGGGAACATCAATCCAAGAAATTAGAAAGGGAGAGATGAGGCATATGTACTTAAAAGA